>NC_138913.1:27548223-27553223 GCF_965231255.1 Vanellus vanellus | reverse complement strand
GGCCGTAGGCACCCCGCAGCCCCACACGCCCCCTCTCCTGCCCCAAAACCCCCTCCCGACGAAACATTCACACCCTCTCACACCACGCACAGCCCTCACACGCACACCCCTCACCCGCGACCCTCCCCAACACCCCGACACCAAAACGCCACGCACGGAACCGCCACCCACACCGCCCCGCACCGCCCCACGGCAAAAGCCTACAGCACCCGGTATTCCCAGGCGGTCTCCCATCCAAGTACTAACCGGGCCCGACCCTGCTTAGCTTCCGAGATCAGACGAGATCGGGCGTTCTCAGGGTGGTATGGCCGTAGGCACCCCACAGCCCCACACGCCTCCTCTCCTGCCCCAAAACCCCCTCCTGAAGAAACATTCACACCCTCTCACACCACGCACAGCCCTCACACGCACACCCCTCACCCGCGACCCTCCCCAACACCGAAACGCCACGCACGGCACCGCCACCCACACCGCCCCACACCGCCCCGCACCGCCCCACGGCAAAAGCCTACAGCACCCGGTATTCCCAGGCGGTCTCCCATCCAAGTACTAACCGGGCCCGACCCTGCTTAGCTTCCGAGATCAGACGAGATCGGGCGTTCTCAGGGTGGTATGGCCGTAGGCACCCCGCAGCCCCACACGCCCCCTCTCCTGCCCCAAAACCCCCTCCTGACGAAACATTCACACCCTCTCACACCACGCACAGCCCTCACACGCACACCCCTCACCCGCGACCCTCCCCAACACCCCGACACCAACACGCCACGCACGGAACCGCGACCCGCACCGCCCCACACCGCCCCACACCGCCCCACACCGCCCCACGGCAAAAGCCTACAGCACCCGGTATTCCCAGGCGGTCTCCCATCCAAGTACTAACCGGGCCCGACCCTGCTTAGCTTCCGAGATCAGACGAGATCGGGCGTTCTCAGGGTGGTATGGCCGTAGGCACCCCACAGCCCCACACGCCCCCTCTCCTGCCCCAAAACCCCCTCCCGACGAAACATTCACACCCTCTCACACCACGCACAGCCCTCACACGCACACCCCTCACCCGCGACCCTCCCCAACACCCCGACACCAACACGCCACGCACGGAACCGCCACCCGCACCGCCCCACACCGCCCCACGGCAAAAGCCTACAGCACCCGGTATTCCCAGGCGGTCTCCCATCCAAGTACTAACCGGGCCCGACCCTGCTTAGCTTCTGAGATCAGACGAGATCGGGCGTTCTCAGGGTGGTATGGCCGTAGGCACCCCGCAGCCCCACACGCCCCCTCTCCTGCCCCAAAACCCCCTCCCGACGAAACATTCACACCCTCTCACACCACGCACAGCCCTCACACGCACACCCCTCACCCGCGACCCTCCCCAACACCGAAACGCCACGCACGGAACCGCCACCCACACCGCCCCGCACCGCCCCACACCGCCCCACGGCAAAAGCCTACAGCACCCGGTATTCCCAGGCGGTCTCCCATCCAAGTACTAACCGGGCCCGACCCTGCTTAGCTTCCGAGATCAGACGAGATCGGGCGTTCTCAGGGTGGTATGGCCGTAGGCACCCCACAGCCCCACACGCCCCCTCTCCTGCCCCAAAACCCCCTCCCGACGAAACATTCACACCCTCTCACACCACGCACAGCCCTCACACGCACACCCCTCACCCGCGACCCTCCCCAACACCCCGACACCAAAACGCCACGCACGGAACCGCCACCCACACCGCCCCACACCGCCCCACACCGCCCCACACCGCCCCACACCGCCCCACGGCAAAAGCCTACAGCACCCGGTATTCCCAGGCGGTCTCCCATCCAAGTACTAACCGGGCCCGACCCTGCTTAGCTTCCGAGATCAGACGAGATCGGGCGTTCTCAGGGTGGTATGGCCGTAGGCACCCCACAGCCCCACACGCCCCCTCTCCTGCCCCAAAACCCCCTCCCGACGAAACATTCACACCCTCTCACACCACGCACAGCCCTCACACGCACACCCCTCACCCGCGACCCTCCCCAACACCGAAACGCCACGCACGGCACCGCCACCCACACCGCCCCACACCGCCCCACACCGCCCCACACCGCCCCACGGCAAAAGCCTACAGCACCCGGTATTCCCAGGCGGTCTCCCATCCAAGTACTAACCGGGCCCGACCCTGCTTAGCTTCCGAGATCAGACGAGATCGGGCGTTCTCAGGGTGGTATGGCCGTAGGCACCCCACAGCCCCACACGCCCCCTCTCCTGCCCCAAAACCCCCTCCCGACGAAACATTCACACCCTCTCACACCACGCACAGCCCTCACACGCACACCCCTCACCCGCGACCCTCCCCAACACCCCGACACCAAAACGCCACGCACGGAACCGCCACCCGCACCGCCCCACACCGCCCCACACCGCCCCACGGCAAAAGCCTACAGCACCCGGTATTCCCAGGCGGTCTCCCATCCAAGTACTAACCGGGCCCGACCCTGCTTAGCTTCCGAGATCAGACGAGATCGGGCGTTCTCAGGGTGGTATGGCCGTAGGCACTCCACAGCCCCACACGCCCCCTCTCCTGCCCCAAAACCCCCTCCCGACGAAACATTCACACCCTCTCACACCACGCACACCCCTCACACGCACACCCCTCACCGGGGACCCTCCCCAACACCCCGACACCAAAACGCCACGCACGGAACCGCCACCCACACCGCCCCACACCGCCCCACACCGCCCCACACCGCCCCACGGCAAAAGCCTACAGCACCCGGTATTCCCAGGCGGTCTCCCATCCAAGTACTAACCGGGCCCGACCCTGCTTAGCTTCCGAGATCAGACGAGATCGGGCGTTCTCAGGGTGGTATGGCCGTAGGCACTCCACAGCCCCACATGCCCCCTCTCCTGCCCCAAAACCCCCTCCTGACGAAACATTCACACCCTCTCACACCACGCACAGCCCTCACACGCACACCCCTCACCCGCGACCCTCCCCAACACCCCGACACCAAAACGCCACGCACGGAACCGCCACCCACACCGCCCCACACCGCCCCACACCGCCCCGCACCGCCCCACACGGCCCCGCACCGCCCCACGGCAAAAGCCTACAGCACCCGGTATTCCCAGGCGGTCTCCCATCCAAGTACTAACCGGGCCCGACCCTGCTTAGCTTCCGAGATCAGACGAGATCGGGCGTTCTCAGGGTGGTATGGCCGTAGGCACCCCACAGCCCCACACGCCCCCTCTCCTGCCCCAAAACCCCCTCCCGAAGAAACATTCACACCCTCTCACACCACGCACAGCCCTCACACGCACACCCCTCACCCGCGACCCTCCCCAACACCGAAACGCCACGCACGGCACCGCCACCCACACCGCCCCACACCGCCCCACACCGCCCCACACCGCCCCACGGCAAAAGCCTACAGCACCCGGTATTCCCAGGCGGTCTCCCATCCAAGTACTAACCGGGCCCGACCCTGCTTAGCTTCCGAGATCAGACGAGATCGGGCGTTCTCAGGGTGGTATGGCCGTAGGCACCCCACAGCCCCACACGCCTCCTCTCCTGCCCCAAAACCCCCTCCTGAAGAAACATTCACACCCTCTCACACCACGCACAGCCCTCACACGCACACCCCTCACCCGCGACCCTCCCCAACACCGAAACGCCACGCACGGAACCGCCACCCACACCGCCCCACACCGCCCCACACCGCCCCACACCGCCCCGCACCGCCCCACGGCAAAAGCCTACAGCACCCGGTATTCCCAGGCGGTCTCCCATCCAAGTACTAACCGGGCCCGACCCTGCTTAGCTTCCGAGATCAGACAAGATCGGGCGTTCTCAGGGTGGTATGGCCGTAGGCACCCCACAGCCCCACACGCCTCCTCTCCTGCCCCAAAACCCCCTCCTGAAGAAACATTCACACCCTCTCACACCACGCACACCCCTCACACGCACACCCCTCACCCGCGACCCTCCCCAACACCGAAACGCCACGCACGGAACCGCCACCCACACCGCCCCACACCGCCCCACACCGCCCCGCACCGCCCCACGGCAAAAGCCTACAGCACCCGGTATTCCCAGGCGGTCTCCCATCCAAGTACTAACCGGGCCCGACCCTGCTTAGCTTCCGAGATCAGACGAGATCGGGCGTTCTCAGGGTGGTATGGCCGTAGGCACCCCACAGCCCCACACGCCCCCTCTCCTGCCCCAAAACCCCCTCCCGAAGAAACATTCACACCCTCTCACACCACGCACAGCCCTCACACGCACACCCCTCACCCGCGACCCTCCCCAACACCGAAACGCCAGGCACGGCACCGCCACCCACACCGCCCCACACCGCCCCACACCGCCCCACACCGCCCCACGGCAAAAGCCTACAGCACCCGGTATTCCCAGGCGGTCTCCCATCCAAGTACTAACCGGGCCCGACCCTGCTTAGCTTCCGAGATCAGACGAGATCGGGCGTTCTCAGGGTGGTATGGCCGTAGGCACCCCACAGCCCCACACGCCTCCTCTCCTGCCCCAAAACCCCCTCCTGAAGAAACATTCACACCCTCTCACACCACGCACAGCCCTCACACGCACACCCCTCACCCGCGACCCTCCCCAACACCGAAACGCCACGCACGGAACCGCCACCCACACCGCCCCACACCGCCCCACACCGCCCCGCACCGCCCCACGGCAAAAGCCTACAGCACCCGGTATTCCCAGGCGGTCTCCCATCCAAGTACTAACCGGGCCCGACCCTGCTTAGCTTCCGAGATCAGACGAGATCGGGCGTTCTCAGGGTGGTATGGCCGTAGGCACTCCACAGCCCCACACGCCCCCTCTCCTGCCCCAAAACCCCCTCCTGACGAAACATTCACACCCTCTCACACCACGCACAGCCCTCACACGCACACCCCTCACCCGCGACCCTCCCCAACACCCCGACACCAACACGCCACGCACGGAACCGCGACCCGCACCGCCCCACACCGCCCCACACCGCCCCACACC
>NC_138913.1:27533223-27543223 GCF_965231255.1 Vanellus vanellus | reverse complement strand
CCAACACCCCGACACCAAAACGCCACGCACGGAACCGCCACCCGCACCGCCCCGCACCGCCCCACGGCAAAAGCCTACAGCACCCGGTATTCCCAGGCGGTCTCCCATCCAAGTACTAACCGGGCCCGACCCTGCTTAGCTTCCGAGATCAGACGAGATCGGGCGTTCTCAGGGTGGTATGGCCGTAGGCACTCCACAGCCCCACACGCCCCCTCTCCTGCCCCAAAACCCCCTCCCGACGAAACATTCACACCCTCTCACACCACGCACACCCCTCACACGCACACCCCTCACCGGGGACCCTCCCCAACACCCCGACACCAAAACGCCACGCACGGAACCGCCACCCACACCGCCCCACACCGCCCCACACCGCCCCACACCGCCCCACGGCAAAAGCCTACAGCACCCGGTATTCCCAGGCGGTCTCCCATCCAAGTACTAACCGGGCCCGACCCTGCTTAGCTTCCGAGATCAGACGAGATCGGGCGTTCTCAGGGTGGTATGGCCGTAGGCACTCCACAGCCCCACATGCCCCCTCTCCTGCCCCAAAACCCCCTCCCGACGAAACATTCACACCCTCTCACACCACGCACAGCCCTCACACGCACACCCCTCACCCGCGACCCTCCCCAACACCCCGACACCAAAACGCCACGCACGGAACCGCCACCCACACCGCCCCACACCGCCCCACACCGCCCCGCACCGCCCCACACGGCCCCGCACCGCCCCACGGCAAAAGCCTACAGCACCCGGTATTCCCAGGTGGTCTCCCATCCAAGTACTAACCGGGCCCGACCCTGCTTAGCTTCCGAGATCAGACAAGATCGGGCGTTCTCAGGGTGGTATGGCCGTAGGCACCCCACAGCCCCACACGCCCCCTCTCCTGCCCCAAAACCCCCTCCCGAAGAAACATTCACACCCTCTCACACCACGCACAGCCCTCACACGCACACCCCTCACCCGCGACCCTCCCCAACACCGAAACGCCACGCACGGAACCGCCACCCACACCGCCCCACACCGCCCCACACCGCCCCACACCGCCCCACGGCAAAAGCCTACAGCACCCGGTATTCCCAGGCGGTCTCCCATCCAAGTACTAACCGGGCCCGACCCTGCTTAGCTTCCGAGATCAGACGAGATCGGGCGTTCTCAGGGTGGTATGGCCGTAGGCACCCCACAGCCCCACACGCCTCCTCTCCTGCCCCAAAACCCCCTCCTGAAGAAACATTCACACCCTCTCACACCACGCACAGCCCTCACACGCACACCCCTCACCCGCGACCCTCCCCAACACCGAAACGCCACGCACGGAACCGCCACCCACACCGCCCCACACCGCCCCACACCGCCCCACACCGCCCCGCACCGCCCCACGGCAAAAGCCTACAGCACCCGGTATTCCCAGGCGGTCTCCCATCCAAGTACTAACCGGGCCCGACCCTGCTTAGCTTCCGAGATCAGACAAGATCGGGCGTTCTCAGGGTGGTATGGCCGTAGGCACCCCACAGCCCCACACGCCTCCTCTCCTGCCCCAAAACCCCCTCCTGAAGAAACATTCACACCCTCTCACACCACGCACACCCCTCACACGCACACCCCTCACCCGCGACCCTCCCCAACACCGAAACGCCACGCACGGAACCGCCACCCACACCGCCCCACACCGCCCCACACCGCCCCGCACCGCCCCACGGCAAAAGCCTACAGCACCCGGTATTCCCAGGCGGTCTCCCATCCAAGTACTAACCGGGCCCGACCCTGCTTAGCTTCCGAGATCAGACGAGATCGGGCGTTCTCAGGGTGGTATGGCCGTAGGCACCCCACAGCCCCACACGCCCCCTCTCCTGCCCCAAAACCCCCTCCCGACGAAACATTCACACCCTCTCACACCACGCACAGCCCTCACACGCACACCCCTCACCCGCGACCCTCCCCAACACCCCGACACCAACACGCCACGCACGGAACCGCGACCCGCACCGCCCCACACCGCCCCACACCGCCCCACGGCAAAAGCCTACAGCACCCGGTATTCCCAGGCGGTCTCCCATCCAAGTACTAACCGGGCCCGACCCTGCTTAGCTTCCGAGATCAGACGAGATCGGGCGTTCTCAGGGTGGTATGGCCGTAGGCACCCCACAGCCCCACACGCCCCCTCTCCTGCCCCAAAACCCCCTCCCGACGAAACATTCACACCCTCTCACACCACGCACAGCCCTCACACGCACACCCCTCACCCGCGACCCTCCCCAACACCCCGACACCAAAACGCCACGCACGGAACCGCCACCCGCACCGCCCCACACCGCCCCGCACCGCCCCACACCGCCCCACGGCAAAAGCCTACAGCACCCGGTATTCCCAGGCGGTCTCCCATCCAAGTACTAACCGGGCCACCCTGCTTAGCTTCCGAGATCAGACAAGATCGGGCGTTCTCAGGGTGGTATGGCCGTAGGCACCCCACAGCCCCACACGCCCCCTCTCCTGCCCCAAAACCCCCTCCCGACGAAACATTCACACCCTCTCACACCACGCACAGCCCTCACACGCACACCCCTCACCCGCGACCCTCCCCAACACCGAAACGCCACGCAGGGAACCGCCACCCACACCGCCCCACACCGCCCCACACCGCCCCACGGCAAAAGCCTACAGCACCCGGTATTCCCAGGCGGTCTCCCATCCAAGTACTAACCGGGCCCGACCCTGCTTAGCTTCCGAGATCAGACGAGATCGGGCGTTCTCAGGGTGGTATGGCCGTAGGCACTCCACAGCCCCACACGCCCCCTCTCCTGCCCCAAAACCCCCTCCTGACGAAACATTCACACCCTCTCACACCACGCACAGCCCTCACACGCACACCCCTCACCCGCGACCCTCCCCAACACCGAAACGCCACGCACGGCACCGCCACCCACACCGCCCCACACCGCCCCGCACCGCCCCGCACCGCCCCACACCGCCCCACGGCAAAAGCCTACAGCACCCGGTATTCCCAGGCGGTCTCCCATCCAAGTACTAACCGGGCCCGACCCTGCTTAGCTTCCGAGATCAGACAAGATCGGGCGTTCTCAGGGTGGTATGGCCGTAGGCACCCCACAGCCCCACACGCCCCCTCTCCTGCCCCAAAACCCCCTCCCGACGAAACATTCACACCCTCTCACACCACGCACAGCCCTCACACGCACACCCCTCACCCGCGACCCTCCCCAACACCCCGACACCAACACGCCACGCACGGAACTGCCACCCGCACCGCCCCACACCGCCCCACACCGCCCCACACCGCGCCACGGCAAAAGCCTACAGCACCCGGTATTCCCAGGCGGTCTCCCATCCAAGTACTAACCAGGCCCGACCCTGCTTAGCTTCCGAGATCAGATGAGATCGGGCGTTCTCAGGGTGGTATGGCCGTAGGCACCCCACAGCCCCACACGCCCCCTCTCCTGCCCCAAAACCCCCTCCCGACGAAACATTCACACCCTCTCACACCACGCACACCCCTCACACGCACACCCCTCACCCGCGACCCTCCCCAACACCGAAACGCCACGCACGGAACCGCCACCCACACCGCCCCACACCGCCCCGCACCGCCCCACGGCAAAAGCCTACAGCACCCGGTATTCCCAGGCGGTCTCCCATCCAAGTACTAACCGGGCCCGACCCTGCTTAGCTTCCGAGATCAGACGAGATCGGGCGTTCTCAGGGTGGTATGGCCGTAGGCACCCCACAGCCCCACACGCCCCCTCTCCTGCCCCAAAACCCCCTCCCGAAGAAACATTCACACCCTCTCACACCACGCACAGCCCTCACACGCACACCCCTCACCCGCGACCCTCCCCAACACCCCGACACCAACACGCCACGCACGGAACCGCGACCCGCACCGCCCCACACCGCCCCGCACCGCCCCACACCGCCCCACGGCAAAAGCCTACAGCACCCGGTATTCCCAGGCGGTCTCCCATCCAAGTACTAACCGGGCCCGACCCTGCTTAGCTTCCGAGATCAGACGAGATCGGGCGTTCTCAGGGTGGTATGGCCGTAGGCACCCCGCAGCCCCACACGCCCCCTCTCCTGCCCCAAAACCCCCTCCCGACGAAACATTCACACCCTCTCACACCACGCACAGCCCTCACACGCACACCCCTCACCCGCGACCCTCCCCAACACCCCGACACCAAAACGCCACGCACGGAACCGCCACCCACACCGCCCCGCACCGCCCCACGGCAAAAGCCTACAGCACCCGGTATTCCCAGGCGGTCTCCCATCCAAGTACTAACCGGGCCCGACCCTGCTTAGCTTCCGAGATCAGACGAGATCGGGCGTTCTCAGGGTGGTATGGCCGTAGGCACCCCACAGCCCCACACGCCCCCTCTCCTGCCCCAAAACCCCCTCCCGACGAAACATTCACACCCTCTCACACCACGCACAGCCCTCACACGCACACCCCTCACCCGCGACCCTCCCCAACACCCCGACACCAAAACGCCACGCACGGAACCGCCACCCGCACCGCCCCACACCGCCCCACGGCAAAAGCCTACAGCACCCGGTATTCCCAGGCGGTCTCCCATCCAAGTACTAACCGGGCCCGACCCTGCTTAGCTTCCGAGATCAGACGAGATCGGGCGTTCTCAGGGTGGTATGGCCGTAGGCACCCCACAGCCCCACACGCCCCCTCTCCTGCCCCAAAACCCCCTCCCGACGAAACATTCACACCCTCTCACACCACGCACAGCCCTCACACGCACACCCCTCACCCGCGACCCTCCCCAACACCCCGACACCAACACGCCACGCACGGAACTGCCACCCGCACCGCCCCACACCGCCCCACACCGCCCCACACCGCCCCACGGCAAAAGCCTACAGCACCCGGTATTCCCAGGCGGTCTCCCATCCAAGTACTAACCGGGCCCGACCCTGCTTAGCTTCCGAGATCAGACGAGATCGGGCGTTCTCAGGGTGGTATGGCCGTAGGCACCCCACAGCCCCACACGCCCCCTCTCCTGCCCCAAAACCCCCTCCCGACGAAACATTCACACCCTCTCACACCACGCACAGCCCTCACACGCACACCCCTCACCCGCGACCCTCCCCAACACCCCGACACCAACACGCCACGCACGGAACCGCCACCCGCACCGCCCCACACCGCCCCACGGCAAAAGCCTACAGCACCCGGTATTCCCAGGCGGTCTCCCATCCAAGTACTAACCGGGCCCGACCCTGCTTAGCTTCCGAGATCAGACGAGATCGGGCGTTCTCAGGGTGGTATGGCCGTAGGCACCCCACAGCCCCACACGCCCCCTCTCCTGCCCCAAAACCCCCTCCTGACGAAACATTCACACCCTCTCACACCACGCACAGCCCTCACACGCACACCCCTCACCCGCGACCCTCCCCAACACCGAAACGCCACGCACGGCACCGCCACCCACACCGCCCCACACCGCCCCACACCGCCCCACACCGCCCCACGGCAAAAGCCTACAGCACCCGGTATTCCCAGGCGGTCTCCCATCCAAGTACTAACCGGGCCCGACCCTGCTTAGCTTCCGAGATCAGACGAGATCGGGCGTTCTCAGGGTGGTATGGCCGTAGGCACCCCGCAGCCCCACACGCCCCCTCTCCTGCCCCAAAACCCCCTCCCGACGAAACATTCACACCCTCTCACACCACGCACAGCCCTCACACGCACACCCCTCACCCGCGACCCTCCCCAACACCCCGACACCAAAACGCCACGCACGGAACCGCCACCCACACCGCCCCGCACCGCCCCACGGCAAAAGCCTACAGCACCCGGTATTCCCAGGCGGTCTCCCATCCAAGTACTAACCGGGCCCGACCCTGCTTAGCTTCCGAGATCAGACGAGATCGGGCGTTCTCAGGGTGGTATGGCCGTAGGCACCCCACAGCCCCACACGCCTCCTCTCCTGCCCCAAAACCCCCTCCTGAAGAAACATTCACACCCTCTCACACCACGCACAGCCCTCACACGCACACCCCTCACCCGCGACCCTCCCCAACACCGAAACGCCACGCACGGCACCGCCACCCACACCGCCCCACACCGCCCCGCACCGCCCCACGGCAAAAGCCTACAGCACCCGGTATTCCCAGGCGGTCTCCCATCCAAGTACTAACCGGGCCCGACCCTGCTTAGCTTCCGAGATCAGACGAGATCGGGCATTCTCAGGGTGGTATGGCCGTAGGCACCCCGCAGCCCCACACGCCCCCTCTCCTGCCCCAAAACCCCCTCCTGACGAAACATTCACACCCTCTCACACCACGCACAGCCCTCACACGCACACCCCTCACCCGCGACCCTCCCCAACACCCCGACACCAACACGCCACGCACGGAACCGCGACCCGCACCGCCCCACACCGCCCCACACCGCCCCACACCGCCCCACGGCAAAAGCCTACAGCACCCGGTATTCCCAGGCGGTCTCCCATCCAAGTACTAACCGGGCCCGACCCTGCTTAGCTTCCGAGATCAGACGAGATCGGGCGTTCTCAGGGTGGTATGGCCGTAGGCACCCCACAGCCCCACACGCCCCCTCTCCTGCCCCAAAACCCCCTCCCGACGAAACATTCACACCCTCTCACACCACGCACAGCCCTCACACGCACACCCCTCACCCGCGACCCTCCCCAACACCCCGACACCAAAACGCCACGCACGGAACCGCCACCCGCACCGCCCCACACCGCCCCACGGCAAAAGCCTACAGCACCCGGTATTCCCAGGCGGTCTCCCATCCAAGTACTAACCGGGCCCGACCCTGCTTAGCTTCCGAGATCAGACGAGATCGGGCGTTCTCAGGGTGGTATGGCCGTAGGCACCCCACAGCCCCACACGCCCCCTCTCCTGCCCCAAAACCCCCTCCCGACGAAACATTCACACCCTCTCACACCACGCACAGCCCTCACACGCACACCCCTCACCCGCGACCCTCCCCAACACCCCGACACCAAAACGCCACGCACGGAACCGCCACCCACACCGCCCCACACCGCCCCACACCGCCCCACACCGCCCCACACCGCCCCACGGCAAAAGCCTACAGCACCCGGTATTCCCAGGCGGTCTCCCATCCAAGTACTAACCGGGCCCGACCCTGCTTAGCTTCCGAGATCAGACGAGATCGGGCGTTCTCAGGGTGGTATGGCCGTAGGCACCCCACAGCCCCACACGCCCCCTCTCCTGCCCCAAAACCCCCTCCCGACGAAACATTCACACCCTCTCACACCACGCACAGCCCTCACACGCACACCCCTCACCCGCGACCCTCCCCAACACCGAAACGCCACGCACGGCACCGCCACCCACACCGCCCCACACCGCCCCACACCGCCCCACGGCAAAAGCCTACAGCACCCGGTATTCCCAGGCGGTCTCCCATCCAAGTACTAACCGGGCCCGACCCTGCTTAGCTTCCGAGATCAGACGAGATCGGGCGTTCTCAGGGTGGTATGGCCGTAGGCACCCCACAGCCCCACACGCCCCCTCTCCTGCCCCAAAACCCCCTCCCGACGAAACATTCACACCCTCTCACACCACGCACAGCCCTCACACGCACACCCCTCACCCGCGACCCTCCCCAACACCCCGACACCAAAACGCCACGCACGGAACCGCCACCCGCACCGCCCCACACCGCCCCACACCGCCCCACGGCAAAAGCCTACAGCACCCGGTATTCCCAGGCGGTCTCCCATCCAAGTACTAACCGGGCCCGACCCTGCTTAGCTTCCGAGATCAGACGAGATCGGGCGTTCTCAGGGTGGTATGGCCGTAGGCACTCCACAGCCCCACACGCCCCCTCTCCTGCCCCAAAACCCCCTCCTGACGAAACATTCACACCCTCTCACACCACGCACAGCCCTCACACGCACACCCCTCACCCGCGACCCTCCCCAACACCCCGACACCAAAACGCCACGCACGGAACCGCCACCCACACCGCCCCACACCGCCCCACACCGCCCCGCACCGCCCCACACGGCCCCGCACCGCCCCACGGCAAAAGCCTACAGCACCCGGTATTCCCAGGCGGTCTCCCATCCAAGTACTAACCGGGCCCGACCCTGCTTAGCTTCCGAGATCAGACGAGATCGGGCGTTCTCAGGGTGGTATGGCCGTAGGCACCCCACAGCCCCACACGCCCCCTCTCCTGCCCCAAAACCCCCTCCCGAAGAAACATTCACACCCTCTCACACCACGCACAGCCCTCACACGCACACCCCTCACCCGCGACCCTCCCCAACACCGAAACGCCACGCACGGCACCGCCACCCACACCGCCCCACACCGCCCCACACCGCCCCACACCGCCCCACGGCAAAAGCCTACAGCACCCGGTATTCCCAGGCGGTCTCCCATCCAAGTACTAACCGGGCCCGACCCTGCTTAGCTTCCGAGATCAGACGAGATCGGGCGTTCTCAGGGTGGTATGGCCGTAGGCACCCCACAGCCCCACACGCCTCCTCTCCTGCCCCAAAACCCCCTCCTGAAGAAACATTCACACCCTCTCACACCACGCACAGCCCTCACACGCACACCCCTCACCCGCGACCCTCCCCAACACCGAAACGCCACGCACGGAACCGCCACCCACACCGCCCCACACCGCCCCACACCGCCCCACACCGCCCCGCACCGCCCCACGGCAAAAGCCTACAGCACCCGGTATTCCCAGGCGGTCTCCCATCCAAGTACTAACCGGGCCCGACCCTGCTTAGCTTCCGAGATCAGACAAGATCGGGCGTTCTCAGGGTGGTATGGCCGTAGGCACCCCACAGCCCCACACGCCTCCTCTCCTGCCCCAAAACCCCCTCCTGAAGAAACATTCACACCCTCTCACACCACGCACACCCCTCACACGCACACCCCTCACCCGCGACCCTCCCCAACACCGAAACGCCACGCACGGAACCGCCACCCACACCGCCCCACACCGCCCCACACCGCCCCGCACCGCCCCACGGCAAAAGCCTACAGCACCCGGTATTCCCAGGCGGTCTCCCATCCAAGTACTAACCGGGCCCGACCCTGCTTAGCTTCCGAGATCAGACGAGATCGGGCGTTCTCAGGGTGGTATGGCCGTAGGCACCCCACAGCCCCACACGCCCCCTCTCCTGCCCCAAAACCCCCTCCCGAAGAAACATTCACACCCTCTCACACCACGCACAGCCCTCACACGCACACCCCTCACCCGCGACCCTCCCCAACACCGAAACGCCAGGCACGGCACCGCCACCCACACCGCCCCACACCGCCCCACACCGCCCCACACCGCCCCACGGCAAAAGCCTACAGCACCCGGTATTCCCAGGCGGTCTCCCATCCAAGTACTAACCGGGCCCGACCCTGCTTAGCTTCCGAGATCAGACGAGATCGGGCGTTCTCAGGGTGGTATGGCCGTAGGCACCCCACAGCCCCACACGCCTCCTCTCCTGCCCCAAAACCCCCTCCTGAAGAAACATTCACACCCTCTCACACCACGCACAGCCCTCACACGCACACCCCTCACCCGCGACCCTCCCCAACACCGAAACGCCACGCACGGAACCGCCACCCACACCGCCCCACACCGCCCCACACCGCCCCGCACCGCCCCACGGCAAAAGCCTACAGCACCCGGTATTCCCAGGCGGTCTCCCATCCAAGTACTAACCGGGCCCGACCCTGCTTAGCTTCCGAGATCAGACGAGATCGGGTGTTCTCAGGGTGGTATGGCCGTAGGCACCCTGCAGCCCCACACGCCCCCTCTCCTGCCCCAAAACCCCCTCCTGACGAAACATTCACACCCTCTCACACCACGCACAGCCCTCACACGCACACCCCTCACCCGCGACCCTCCCCAACACCCCGACACCAACACGCCACGCACGGAACCGCGACCCGCACCGCCCCACACCGCCCCACACCGCCCCACACCGCCCCACGGCAAAAGCCTACAGCACCCGGT
>NC_138913.1:27503223-27528223 GCF_965231255.1 Vanellus vanellus | reverse complement strand
CACACCCCTCACCCGCGACCCTCCCCAACACCCCGACACCAAAACGCCACGCACGGAACCGCCACCCACACCGCCCCACACCGCCCCACGGCAAAAGCCTACAGCACCCGGTATTCCCAGGCGGTCTCCCATCCAAGTACTAACCGGGCCCGACCCTGCTTAGCTTCCGAGATCAGACGAGATCGGGCGTTCTCAGGGTGGTATGGCCGTAGGCACCCCACAGCCCCACACGCCCCCTCTCCTGCCCCAAAACCCCCTCCCGAAGAAACATTCACACCCTCTCACACCACGCACAGCCCTCACACGCACACCCCTCACCCGCGACCCTCCCCAACACCGAAACGCCACGCACGGAACCGCCACCCACACCGCCCCACACCGCCCCACACCGCCCCGCACCGCCCCACGGCAAAAGCCTACAGCACCCGGTATTCCCAGGCGGTCTCCCATCCAAGTACTAACCGGGCCCGACCCTGCTTAGCTTCCGAGATCAGACGAGATCGGGCGTTCTCAGGGTGGTATGGCCGTAGGCACTCCACAGCCCCACACGCCCCCTCTCCTGCCCCAAAACCCCCTCCTGACGAAACATTCACACCCTCTCACACCACGCACAGCCCTCACACGCACACCCCTCACCCGCGACCCTCCCCAACACCGAAACGCCACGCACGGCACCGCCACCCACACCGCCCCACACCGCCCCACACCGCCCCACGGCAAAAGCCTACAGCACCCGGTATTCCCAGGCGGTCTCCCATCCAAGTACTAACCGGGCCCGACCCTGCTTAGCTTCCGAGATCAGACGAGATCGGGCGTTCTCAGGGTGGTATGGCCGTAGGCACCCCACAGCCCCACACGCCCCCTCTCCTGCCCCAAAACCCCCTCCCGACGAAACATTCACACCCTCTCACACCACGCACAGCCCTCACACGCACACCCCTCACCCGCGACCCTCCCCAACACCCCGACACCAAAACGCCACGCACGGAACCGCCACCCACACCGCCCCACACCGCCCCACACCGCCCCACGGCAAAAGCCTACAGCACCCGGTATTCCCAGGCGGTCTCCCATCCAAGTACTAACCGGGCCCGACCCTGCTTAGCTTCCGAGATCAGACGAGATCGGGCGTTCTCAGGGTGGTATGGCCGTAGGCACCCCACAGCCCCACACGCCCCCTCTCCTGCCCCAAAACCCCCTCCCGACGAAACATTCACACCCTCTCACACCACGCACAGCCCTCACACGCACACCCCTCACCCGCGACCCTCCCCAACACCGAAACGCCACGCACGGCACCGCCACCCACACCGCCCCACACCGCCCCACACCGCCCCACGGCAAAAGCCTACAGCACCCGGTATTCCCAGGCGGTCTCCCATCCAAGTACTAACCGGGCCCGACCCTGCTTAGCTTCCGAGATCAGACGAGATCGGGCGTTCTCAGGGTGGTATGGCCGTAGGCACCCCACAGCCCCACACGCCCCCTCTCCTGCCCCAAAACCCCCTCCCGACGAAACATTCACACCCTCTCACACCACGCACAGCCCTCACACGCACACCCCTCACCCGCGACCCTCCCCAACACCCCGACACCAAAACGCCACGCACGGAACCGCCACCCGCACCGCCCCACACCGCCCCACGGCAAAAGCCTACAGCACCCGGTATTCCCAGGCGGTCTCCCATCCAAGTACTAACCGGGCCCGACCCTGCTTAGCTTCCGAGATCAGACGAGATCGGGCGTTCTCAGGGTGGTATGGCCGTAGGCACCCCACAGCCCCACACGCCCCCTCTCCTGCCCCAAAACCCCCTCCCGACGAAACATTCACACCCTCTCACACCACGCACAGCCCTCACACGCACACCCCTCACCCGCGACCCTCCCCAACACCCCGACACCAACACGCCACGCACGGAACCGCCACCCGCACCGCCCCACACCGCCCCACACCGCCCCACGGCAAAAGCCTACAGCACCCGGTATTCCCAGGCGGTCTCCCATCCAAGTACTAACCGGGCCCGACCCTGCTTAGCTTCCGAGATCAGACGAGATCGGGCGTTCTCAGGGTGGTATGGCCGTAGGCACCCCACAGCCCCACATGCCCCCTCTCCTGCCCCAAAACCCCCTCCCGACGAAACATTCACACCCTCTCACACCACGCACACCCCTCACGGGGACCCTCCCCAACACCCCGACACCAAAACGCCACGCACGGAACCGCCACCCACACCGCCCCACACCGCCCCACGGCAAAAAGCCTACAGCACCCGGTATTCCCAGGCGGTCTCCCATCCAAGTACCAAACAAGTACTCAAAACCATTCTCCCCCTGCACACTGCACAGTTTGTTCTGGTCTTTCTTAGACACGCATGTTTTCATACACACGACTCTTTATTGCTACATAACGATTGTCCACCTGAACACAGGTTAGTTCTGTCACATTCCCAATTCTTCAGCCATATTTCTTAATACCAGTTCCATTTTACATGTTACTGTTTCATTCCTCATTTTATCTCCCAGCCTTCTTATACCCCACAATTTTATTTCCAGCAGATGGCAACACTGCTGCACTTTTGGTGATTGACCCTGGTTGTAATTGTGGACACCCCACAGCAGGACAAGCAGCTGTGGGCTTATAAGTTTCCTGGGTGGCCAGTGGCCAAGCTGCAGGTCCCGGCTCTCCTCCCCATGCCTCTTAGAGCTGGTCCCCAGCATGGATATGGCACTGTCTCGGGGAGAAGCAGTGTGGGGACAGCACATCCCGTCCCTTGCAGTCAGGAGCCGTGTTTTCGGGCCATTTTGCTGCGGAACAACTTCAGTGGCCTTCCTTGTGCCACGGGCTGTGGTGACCCTGCAGCCATCTTGACCCCTTGCTGGGGCGACCTTGAGCCGCCCAGGCAGCGGTTAGCAGGCAGGGTTGCTTCAAACAGCCCGAGCAGTCATTTTCTGAGGACGTTTGGTGGGAACGAGCTTGCCCAAGACGGTCAACTGTAGGTCACCACATCATGGTAGGGTCAGGGAGCTGCTTACCACCCGACCTGGAGGTGTGAAACAGCCATGTAACAGCCACTGGGACAGGTTCCCCGTGACGCGCAGGCTTAGGCACACGGGAGCCATAAGCAGGCGGTGTGGCCGAGCCCGTGCTTTCCTCTCCCCCTCCTCCCCAGCGGGTAAATCCCATCAGCAGCCACCCTAAACCGCCCCACGCCAGCCCTAATCCCATCTTGGGAGACGCCGTCGGCCTCCTATCAGCCGGGCCAGGCACGGACAGTCCCGGGAGGGACAGCCCTGTCCCCCGCCGAGCCCGGGGGACAGCGGGGATGTCACTGGGCCCTGGCCCGGGCAGGGGAGCGGGGTGGTGGAAAGGGGCTGCCTGTCTTTCGTGCTCTGCGGAGAAGGAGGGGGAGCCCAGAGCTGAGCTGAGCTTTGTCCTGGGTTAATTTTAGCCCAAGGAGATAAGAGAGGGGAGGCGCGTGGTGGGGCTTAAGGGGTCCCTGCGGGCGTGGGGTGGGCTGTGGGGGTGCCTGGGGAGTCGGCGGTGCCCGGCCGCTCTCCCCGACCACGGCTGGTGGGGGGTCGTCTCACCCCACGGAGGACGGTGGTGCAGGCGGCAGCTGTGGAATGTACACGGCCTGTACACCCCGGGGCCGGTGTAGCGCCCTGGCGTGGGGTGTAGGCGACTCCCCGGGGGGGGGGGGACACGACACCTGCCCGTGTGGGGGTGCGTGGGAGGGTGATCACGGGGCTGTATCTGAGTAGTGGGGGGGTTTCCCCGCCTGGGGAGGTGGGTACCTGTGGGGAGACAGCCCGCGTGGGTGTACCTGAGTGGGGGGTGGTTCCTGCGTGGGAGGGTGCACACGTGAGGGGGTCAGCCTGCGGGGATTACAGCCGACTGTGGGTGTACGTGGGGAGGGGGGAGGGAGTACTCCCGTGGGCAGCGCGGCCGCCCCACGCGCGGGCCGTCCCCCCCCCAGCGGCCGCCGCTCCTCCTTAAGCGCCCGCCCCGTCCCGTCCTCCCCCCGCCCCGCCCCGCCCCGTCCCGCCCCGCTCCCTCCAAGTGAGGGAATAAAGTTGCGGGTCGGGGCGGGCGGGCCCGGCCGGAGCGGAGCGGCGCAGCGGAGCGGAGCGGAGCGGGGTCGGCATCGCGGCCGCCGGGCAGCGGCGGGCCATGGCCTCGGAGGAGCTGGCGCAGAAGCTGCAGCGGCGGCTGCAGCTGGAGGAGAGCGGGGCGGCAGCGGAGGGCGAGGCGGCGGCGGCGGCCAAGGGCGAGGAGGAGGAGGAGGAGGGGGCGGCGGTGGCCGGCGACGAGGCGGAGCGGAGCTGCCTGACGGCCAGCGCGGACGCGGAGCTGAGCGCCAAGCTGTGCCGGCGGCAGGACATCAACGAGGGGGCGGCGCAGCCCCGGCGGACCGCCGTCTTCAACCCCTACACCGAGTTCAAGGAGTTCAGCCGACGGCAGATCAAGGACATGGAGCGCATGTTCCGCCTGTGAGTGGGGCGGGAGGCGCGGGGGGGTCCGGTCCTGCCCGCAACCCGCGGGCTCTGCCGTCGGGTTTGGGGCTGTGCCTTCCCTCCGCACAGCCTCCCGGCGCTTTTCCCCGGGGGGGGGGGGGGGGCGTGCGGAGAGAGGTTGCCCGCTCTTTGGCGAGATGTTCGCGTTTCTCCGCGGTTTGGCGGTCGGGCTGGAAGAAGCTGCGGCGGGTTACCGGCGCCATCTGATCCCCGTATTGTCCCTGGGCTTTGGCGGGCGGCGGGATGTGGGGAGTTGGTGGGGCTTTCCTCGGACTCGGGGCTGGAGCTCAGCCCTGCGCTTAGCTCACGGCCCGGGGTTGCCTCTGCTCCAGCTGGGTTTGGGACGGCGGCACCCGTGAGCTTTGGGGGACGCTCTGGGTGGGGCGGGAGAGCTGGGACAGCACGGGCGCTGCTGCCCCACACTCTGGGGCACCTGGCGGGTCTGTGTCCTGGGGCCTCGCAGCGATGCTGGACATCTGCCTTCAACAGCCGTGACCCTGAACATCCCCAGCAGCTCGGCTGGCTCTGCCCAGCGCTGCCGTAGCTCCTGCCACGGTCCCGTTGGGCTCGGTGCCCCTTCCCGTGCACCCAAACAAAGCTTGAGCACAGCTTCCTCTTGCTTCCCCCCTTCTTGGGGGCCGGGATGAGGATCCCCTCCTGGCAGGAAGGTTTCTTATTCAAGTCAAACTGCTGGTGGCAATGCAGAGAGCTGCTTCTGCAAGCAGAAAGCCTTGGCCTTTCCCGGGGCCGCCATCCTGCCCTTTTCTGTCCTCCACGAGCCCCGTCCTGGCCCCTGCGGTTGGGCTGTGCCCAGGTAGCTTTGATTATCTGTGCTCAGGTTTCCCTCCAGCACCACAAACCTCTGGGGACCGGTGTCCTCCCAGCTCCAAGGAGAGGGGTCAGGCAAGCAGCCGTGCGTGCCAGCTGGCCACAGGCAGGGCTGCCGGACTGGGGGTGAGCTGTTGCCAGGCATGAGGAGGCAAGGCCACAGAGGAGCTACGTGGGCTGTCACGGCGCAAAGACCTACTTCAGCTTACAGAGGGGGCTGCGGTACGGTTTGTAACTTGTTAGGTCCTTGTTCTCCTACCTGAAAGGTGCCTTGGGCACCCTGGAGGTTGGGGTCATCGCGAGGAGACCAAAACCCTGGTTGAATGTTCGCAGTTCCCGGTGCTATGGGATGTTGCCGGCCCTAGCCGGGGCTGTTGCTGCGGGAGATCAGGCGATGGGCTTTTGTGAGCTCACCAGAGCTCTTTGTTGCATGGGCAGCGTCATGTCGGCAGCTGGGCACCGGGAAGGGAGGTGGTCCGGGCGAGACTGCTGCTCCGCTCGCTCCTGTGGCCCTTTCGATGACGGTTAAAGGGGACCCCGCTCTGTGAAGGGCTGAGATGTGGCGCTGCGAGGGCAGGAGGACAAACGATGCAGGCAGCTGCAGGCGGGAGCCCAGAGCGAGCAGCAGCACTGCCTCAATAGGGATAAGGAAAGGAGAAGTGGTGGTTTGGGAAATAAAAAGTGGAAGAGCTGAATTGCAGCCGAATTTTTCAACAATGAGCTCATTAAAAGCCGGCCTTGTAAGCAGGGGAACCTAGGCTTTGCAGTTGAATGCTAATCAGCTGGTCAATGTAGCTGGAAAACATTGTGTGTCTGTGAGGACTATCGCAGCTGAGCGCCGGCCGGTCGTGCCAAAAGGGGAAGAAGCTGGGCTGCGTGCTCCCCTGTGCTCCCCGGACAGGCGGATGGAAACCCCCATCCTGATTTTCACTCTGTAACAGGCACCCGGTGTTAGGGGTGGCAGAGGATCTGGTCTTTGCTCCATCTGCTCCCAGTGACCCGTTTCAAGTACTGGCTGACACCACGTGCTCCAGGAGGAGAGGAAATGTCCCCTTTAATTCCTGCCAGTCAGAGTTTGAGTTAATGTGATTAAGGCTTTTATTCTCTCTACGGCTTATTTGCCCTGGCCACCACAACCTGGGGTATTTCTTATTAACGGTAAAAAAAATAAGCCTTTGACAGGCAGCGATGTATCTGCTCACTGCAACGGGGTGCCAGGTTTCCACTATCAGACTTCCCATCCAAAAGTGTTTCTTATCAGTGTAGTGGGAATTGTAAATCTGTTGTTTGGACTAAACTTGAGCCTGTAGGACCTGGGTGCGGTGTGGGCTGGGTCAGGGCACTCCGGCTTGGAAGAGGGAGTAGCTGGTGGTAGGGGCTGCTGTGGCATCTGTCAGGGTGTCCCACAGTACTGCTGGTGGCTGCGACCACCCTGTGCCAGAGGGGAAACAAAGGGCCTGTCTGAATGTGGGGGTTCCTGAAATCCAGTGCTCCGTCCAGGTGCTGTGTGCTGCGGCCTTGCCGGGAGCATCCTTCCAAAGCAGAAACGACGCTCCTTGCTCCCGCTGCCATGGTTGGGCTCACTTCCCCTCTTTCTTGTCCAAGCCTCCTCTTGGCAACATCCCCCAGTTTTGGCCCCATTCTGACGGGGATGGGGTGTGGGTATCTGCCGCGGGTGCCGGGGCTGTGCCCGAGCGTGCGGGGGCCACTGGGTGCAGACAGCTTTTGGGGTAGGTAATTTTTTTGGCAGAGGGACCAGGAAGTCTGCAGCTCAGGCTAATTATAATGTGACCTAATTAGCTGCCTATTCTGACAATGTGTGGGGACTGTGGTAACCATGATAACCTTCCTTCCCCAAGTCTTGTGAGTGAACTCAGGAGCTCTGGAGTCTCACAGCTCCCCTTGGTGGCATCTTGTCCGGGGCCATGGCAGAGGGGGGTGTGAAAGCCAGGCTTTGAGGCTGTGCCTGACGGGAGTGACCTTTCCGAGGTATGTAGAGGGGAGGAAAACAGCCACCAGCTTCATCTGCGGGGTGCGAGGGAGTGGAGGAATTCCAGCCTTGCTGTTGCTTTTGTGTTTAGGGGATTCCATGTGTTGCCCACGTGTTTCATGAGTGCCTTGTGCCCGGCTGGTGGAAGAGGCTGTCATGTCCCCTTGCCCTCCTGGAGCCACTTGGGAGCCCCTTGCCAGGTGCCCCTGTACTGAGGGACAGGTCTGATGTGCTGCGGCAGACCTGCTTGTTCCAGGACTGCCGTGCTCCTGGTGTGACCGGCTGTCTCTGGAGTCCCAGCAGTTAGGGAGGTCATCCCCATGGGGACTCAAGCACCCAGCCTGGGCCTTGCAGGCTTTGGTGCCTCAAGGTATTGCCCAGCATCTCGGAGCAAACCTTGCTGGAGGAGACTTTCATCTTGCCCTCGTGTCCCTCCAAGAGCAGGAGAGCTCCTGCTACCCTGGCTGGGGAGGATGGAGCTGCCTGTGGCTGAGGTGTTATTGTCCCCACCCTGGTATGGAGGAATTGTTTCCAAAGCTCTCGGCAACAGGGTAGAATGTTTCAGTTGGAAGGGACCTGCAACCATCATCTAGTCCAACAGCCTGACCGCTTCAGGGCTGACCCAAAACTTAAAGCATTGACCACCTCTTTAGGAAGCCTTTTCCAGTGTCTGGCCGCCTTCTCAGGAAAGAAATGCTTCCTCACGTCCAGTCTAAAACTCCCTGATGCAACTTTGAACCATTCCCATGTGTCCTATCACTGGATCCCAGGGAGGAGAGATCAGCACCTCCCCCTCCATACAAGGTGAAATGCAATGCTCAGAGGGAATAAAGTACTACTTAGAAAGGATTTTGAAATATTTAAGAGGAGATTATTACTACTTCAGCACCATTACTCCGACTGCTTTATTTCAAAGCCTGTATTAGGCCGTTGCAGCGTGCAGGAGCTGCAGATCAAAGTACAGGTGCCTGTAGCGTATGGAGCAAGCTCAGGTACAGCAAACATGTACAGGGAGGGCGGGTTTTCTTTCCAGCCTTTCTCAAGAAGCACGAATGTTTAGAAACTGCTCTTTGATCCTTCAGGATCTGGGATTTCTCATTCAACTATCCTTTTTTTTTTTTTTTTCTTTGGGGTTTTTTTAGGCAGCTGGGGAGGTGACTGCAGATTCCATACAGGTGATGCAGTCCTCAGCATGTCCTTTTTCCTCCCTTCTTGACCCTTCTTTCTTCTGTGATGTAAGTCTCCCCAGCTGTGCTGTGTAACACCATTACAATGGTGACACTTGGGCAGGAATCATGTATAACACTTCTTGTTCTTCAGCAAGTCTGTTTAGCAACTGTTCCCTCTTCCCTGCCTCTCCCCTCCCCAAATTTTCCTCCCGCTTTTCTTCCCCAGCACTTCGGCAGCCAGGCACGCTGTGTAGCCCGGGTGGAAGTGAGCCAGCGTGGGAATCTGGGCGCATCCTTGTTGCAGCACATTTTGGCAGCCACTGCCTGTGTCTCATCTGCTGCCAGGAATGCCGCTGCGGCGGCGCTGTGAAGCCTTATCGTGCCGGCCGTGGTGCTTGGAGCTGCCTGCGGCATCCCAGCCGTTGCAGGTGGGGACCCTCTGTGGCTGTGGCACTGACTTGCTGCTGGAGTTGCCTGCCTGCGATGTGAGACGTCTTTGCCCGTCGGCACAAGACCCGCTCTGTCCATAATGCCTGCGCGTCACCGGGGTGAGGCTTGGCTTGCGGCCCAGGGAGCTCTGAGTTCGAAGGCAGCAAAGCTGTGGTGTCACGGCAGGACAGCGGGTGATGGTGGGGCTGGCGAGGCACCCGTGTGCTGCATGCTCTTGCTGTGCCGCTCCTGGAGTACAGGACGGGGCGGCTCCCTGGGATGCGTTTAGGGACCAAACTTGCCCTGGTACCCTTTGGCTTTGCCTGTGCTGCCTGTTAGGGCTGACTGGTGTCTATCACCGGGACAGGGCTGCTGTGCAGGCAGTGAAATGGGTGTGAGCAGCATCAGGGGCTGGCTGGAGCCCTGGGCCCTGAAAGAGAGCTCCCAAAAAGCGGACAGTGGGGTTTTTGGTAGGGCTGAGGTGTGCCAGGAGCATTGGCTGACCAACAAGGTGCAGCCTGCGTTGTGCCCCATTGTGCCAAGTGTCTGTGCCTGCGGGGGGGCGGCGGGGAATGAATTGCACTGTCTCTCATGCCCTATAAATACGCCTCTCCCTAAATAGTCTGGCTGCGCGGCTCCGTGGCAGCCGAGTGGCTGTACCCAGGTCCTAAAATACTCCGTCTGTTTTAGGAGGCGAGGGGGGTGGGGAGGGAATGCAGCAGTCTGCAGGGTGCTGCCGTTGCTCTGCGGGGCTGGCACTGAGCGTCCAGGGGCTTTGGCGTCCCTCTGTCTGGCTGTCCCCGACTGCAAGGGACTGATTTTTGGGGTGCATCTTGGCACCAGCTGTACCCCAGCCCGGTGTGCCCAACATTTATTGTGCGGCTGGTACGGCGTGCTGCTCTGCCACCAAGGCCAGTTGCTGGCAAGACCCCATTTCTCACAATCCTGGCTTTGTGCTGCCTCTCTGCAGGGATGACAAGCCCTGAAGCTGTGCCCCGTGCTTAACCCTTTCGGGGTGGCGCCTTTGCCTCTGGGCTCAGTGCCAGGGCAGGCCCTGAGGGCCGGTGTTTGCCCGCAGGTAGCGTCCATAGCAGAAGGGTGAGATGAGCATGCCAGGTGTAGGCTGGACGTGTGCCCTCCTGCCTTCAGCCTTCATCTCCATTATCCAATGCCTCCAAGAGGGGCTGGGCAGCGTCCTGACCCTGGGTGGGCAGCCCTTGGTGGGGCTCTTAGTGTAGTCCTGCTTCTGCACCCAGCCAAAGGGCAGCATGAGCTTGCTGGGGCCAAAAAAACCCCACCCCAGTGTCAATCTCAAGTGCCTCCCTGCCACAGTATGCTTTGCTGCTTTATCTGGTCAAAGCACTGCCTCTCCAACTGCCTTACTCCAGAGGAACGGCTCCATACTGTTTCTTCCAAACTTAAAGGAAAAGCAAATTGACAATATATTGCACTTATTACGCTTCTGTAAGGTCTTGAACATGCGTCTTGGAGCTGGGCTGGGTAACGCTGCGAGTGTGTGCCTTAATTAACTCACGCCTTCCTTGCTGTGATGAACCTGCTGCCTTTCTTCCCCGTGACGTCTCAGGTCTGTGACCTGGTTTCTGCTCTGACAGAGGATTCTTTTCTAGTTTTCCAGAAAGCTGTCCAGCCTGGTGGGCTCAAGGGTTTGCTGGGCGCAGAGCGTGCAGGCAGATGGATAGCAGGGGCTGCACACCAGGCTGGTGGTGATGCTTCTGTCATTTGGGGTCTGAGACCCTTGGAAACAAAGAGGCACAGAAAGCATAAAAGATGGTTGTGGAGGTGGTGGGACTCTGGAAAGCTAGGGAGGCCACCGCAGTTTGGGGGGGGGTGGGGAAGCACCCTGTGCTTGTGAAAACAGGGGCAGAGCTCTTGGCTGCAGCCCTGCCATACACTGACAATGCCTGCAAGCAGCTCGGCCAGCGGCTTTGTTCGTGCCTTCCTCTGCCACAGCTTCCTCTGTGGCTGTGAGGTTTTTCAGCTGTAAAAGGGCTTTCTTCCAGCGTAACCACAACTGTGCAGGTCTCGGTCTGGGATGGCTTCAGCCCTCGCTTCTTTGGAAGAGAGCTAACAGTCAATGAAAGATGATGAGTGGGAGGATTTGACTGGCTCCCGCCAACGGGAAAGCTTCAGTGATGTGCATGGGGTTTCCCTTCTGAATGGTTGAAAGGATTTAATTCTGCCAGGGTTGAGACGGTGGTGAGGGGGCAGCGGCAGGCAGTGCACTGGGGCTGAGTCCAGCCTGGCAGACCCTGCCCTGTCCTCCCATGCTCTGTGCAGGACCAGGATGAGAGAAGGCGGCTGTTGACAGGCTGTCTGATAGCAGACTGCCCATCCCTTCAGCCTTTGGACTTTGAAACCCAGTGATGGCCCTGGTGGGTGTGAAGTGCTGGTTGCTAGGTGGGCCGGATGCTTTACCCACACCCGCAGTGGATGTCGGGGGAGGAATTGGTGCACAGTCCCAGTCTGAGCATGGCGGATCACTGCCTCCCCACCCCTAAAGCACTTTGCCACTTGCATGGGTGCTCTCTCCTCCTGGGAAGAGTCCTTGCAGTCCTTTGTGCTCCATTTGGAGCATGGTCCCACTCCATTCTTGCTCCTAGGGGTAGGCACTGGTTTCCTCTGCCAGAGCAGCCCCTGGCACTAGTGAGGATTGCTGTTTTCCCCCAGGTCTACCGTTCTGCTCTGTCCCGGGACACTGAATAAACAGCTGCCCTGAAGCACGGTGCTTGTGTAGTACAAAACCATTTCAGAGAGGAAAGATCTTAACAGCTAAAGGGGGTGTGTTTTGCTTACAAAGAAAGATAACTGCTTTCTGCTGGGAGGTTCTAGTTGGTCTCTGTTCCCTGTTTCTCCACTAAATGAGCAGGAGACCTGGCAGCAGCTGGCTCTGGCATGCCTTTGCCTCACCGTGCTGGTGCATGGTGTAAGCTGTGTGTAAGTAACCTTTGTGCTGGACACGCAAGTGGGCGAAATGGAAATCCCACTGAGATAAGCTAAGTTCCTCCATGGTCCTGTGTGTGGGTGGTTTGGTCTGAGCTCCCCTGAGCACTTCTCTGTCTGAGACAGCTCTGAAAGCTGCCTGCTACTTCCCTGAGCTTAATATATCTCAGCACTGGCCATGTTGTGCGGCTTCCTCTCTCCCCCAAGCTTCGAACCACCCTGTGACTTAATCCATTTGCAGTTACTCTTCTGGGAAGATGGATATGGGGGATGATGAGGCCTGACCCCTTCCCCTTCGCATCTTACAGGTACGACTCAGGACGGGATGGGTACATAGACCTGATGGAGTTGAAGCTGATGATGGAAAAGCTGGGAGCCCCGCAGACCCACCTGGGGCTGAAGAATATGATCAAGGAGGTGGATGAAGACTTCGATGGGAAGCTCAGCTTCCGTGAGGTGAGGGTGATTGTGGGAGCAGACAGGGATGTGGCTGTGGGGCAGAGAGAAGAGGCAGCCAGGCCCTGTACTCCAGCTGTAGGTAGCCCTGTCCCCTCCATGTTTCTCCAGCTGTGGGTTGCAGTGGAGAAGCAGGTGATCTTCTCCATGCCATGGGGAACTTGATGTGTGGACCACTGTCAATGTTTATCTCCATGTAGCAGTAATGGTACCTGATGCCAAAGCTCTCCAACCTCCCTGCTTCCTTTGGGAGCACACTTGAGCCCTGCTGCTGCTGCCTGAGAGTGCTGACAGCTCCCTGCTGTAGCTGGAGGTGGCATGTCCCTTCAGGCACAAGGTCTCATGGCTGGGCTCCTGCACTACAGCAGCTCAGGCCTCATTTCAGGTGCAGGGCGAGGGCTCAGCTTGGAGCAGCTGGTCTCATGGGGGGCAGGTGGCTTCCTCTTCCAGTTTATATTGGGTCCCTCTCTGCATCACACAGTGACCAGCCCATGGCAAGCCTCATGAGGGGTGGTCACCTCTCTGCAGCAAGGAATAAACGTGGTGATGCAGCAGTTTGGTACTGCATGCTGACTCAGCAGGGACACAGCGAACAGGTCGGTCTGTCACAGCTGTGCTGAGATCACTGGGAGCAGTGTGGGCAGGCCAGGAACTGATGCCAGACAGAGGAAGAGAGGGAATTTGAGCAGTGACCTGCATGCACTCAAGGGCACCCAACTCATCTCAGCAGGAAGGGGGAGCCCAGGTACCAAAACCTCCTGTTGCATCATCTCCTCCCAGGCTTTGGTTGCTGTCTCAGTCAGAAGTGTTCGTCACACTGTGGCTTTCTGAATTAACCACCAGCCCCTTAGGCAGCAGGGGGGCCAGCGCTGCTTGTGTCCTGCGGTGGTTGTGAGGGCTGTGCTGCTGTCCTGCTTCTTCCTGTCCCAGGGGACAGCTGCAGTGGGCCCTGAGCAGCTGTGCTCCCTTGTTTCTGCAGGGGCTGTGCTCTGGCCATGCCTCTTGCAGGGTCGGGGCTTGCTTGTGGAGATGAGGTGCAGAGCTCTCCACAGCTCAGGACATCAAGTTCTTCATCTTGGAAGTGCTGGGGCCTTTGGCAGTGCCTGGCTTGGCTGGTCAGGGTGTGAGGGGTGACTGGCAGCTCGCAGAGCTGCTGTGCCATCTCTCTGTGCTGGCATGTCACACCATCTCCCCTTGCTTTCATCCCCCAAGGGTTTTGTTGCATTTCTTTTGGTGCAAGAGGGTAGCAGTAGAAGACAGAGGCCAAAGACTGTTGGGTTACAGCCTGGCCCATAGAAAGGGGGAAAGACAAGCAAATCTGGGAAGTGAGAGGTGAGAGCCCGTGAGTTCACACCAGCAAAGCCCTAAGCTGGCAGCCCGTCTGGGCAGGGAAGATGCGCCAGGTCAGAGGTGAACCAGAATCCAGCAAAGAATCCAGCGGAGCAGGAACAGCACTGTGCCCTTGGCTTCAGGTCAGACTGCGATTGCCAAATCACTGTGTGGGATGGAGGAGCCCTCTCTGCATGTCCCCAGGGCCACCCTTCACCCTGGTTGAAGAGCTGGGGACAGCCTCTGGGCTTGCTGCAGGGGCTCTCTCCTGTGGAAGAGAAGTGTCTTTATCCCCGAGGCTCTGGAAGATGCCACGGTGTCCTGGCACCAGTGGTACGGCACAAGTGGCAGAGAAGCTCCTCTTCTGCCACCACCTGTTTGGAGCACAGTCCCCTGCACAGCCGCCTGTCAGCTGGCACGGGCTGCCTGTGCTGCTGCCCTGCCTGTGCTGCCAGCCCTTGGCAGGTGGCGTGTGGCAGCTGGTGCTGTTGTAGCTTCTTGCCAGATGCAAAACGATGGTCAAGCAAATGAAAGCTTGAGTGGCTCATGGGTTGGAACGGAGGAGCATCACTGGCAGAGCTCTGGGGACAAATTACACAGCAGCTTTGGCATGTACCCAAAGCTTCCTGTGGTAGAGAGAAGCAGGATGATTCTTGCCTTGTTGCAGATGCGCTGTGTCTAGCTGCTGTGTTCGAGCAGAGGACTGACAGGGAGGTGGGTTTCCCGGTGGGTGAGGAGGCCTGAACCAGCTCGTAGCCCTGCCCCACTCAGTTTCCTGTTGGTGGTGACAAGTAAGCACGTGGAGGGTGACCGAGCTGACTTGGGGAGCTCTGACAACACAAGGAGAAACGCTGGTTTAAATGAGTTTCCGAACTCAGCAGGGTCTAACTGAAGCACTGGAGGACTCCTGTCTGCCTGTCCATAGAATATTGAGTCCTGACATACTTGCCTGAGGACATGCTGCTTCTGGCCTGGTCAGAGAATTGGTAAAGACCTCTTTCACTTGCAGGAGGTCACCTTTTGCTGCTGCTTTGAGTAGTGTATGTCCTCCTATCGCAGGTAAGCTGTTGCCTGGAAAGCAGGCTTGTATGGCTCTGGCTTGCTGCTGACGAACCCCTGGCCCTGTTAGGAAAGCTGTCTTCTACCATTGACCTTTGAGCGTCCATCAATACATCAACAATTAACTGCACAAGACTCCCTCTGTGACTCAAGCAAAGAAATTTAGGCTTAAAAAGATAGGTACAATATGGGGGGGAAACAAAAACACCTCTGACCATCTATTTCCGTCATTACCACAGGAAACCAAAGTTAATTGCTGTATTAGTAATGTCTAATTGTAGCTGCTATCTAGAATCCCGCAGAAATCTACCCGCTGTCCCCCACACCCATGCCAGCTTAAATGCTGACCCACATCATGTGTTTGCTAGCAGGCTTGGTGCAAACCACAGCCTTGGGTGGCACTGCTTTTCTGGCAAGCTGTTGCAGGGCTGCTGCTGCTGGTCAATCCCGTACCTTCCCTCACACCCAGGAGACCAGCACGGTGCCCAGTGGGGCTGCATAACTGCAGCGTTGCTCTGAGACTTGGCACTTCTTAGATCATGAAGGATGTGAGAGCAGATATATCTCTTATGAGGTCAGTGGGGTGGAAAGTGTGTGTCATGTTGTCCTCCTTGAGAGTGCAGCTTTCAAAGCAGTGACATTATTCACTTTTGCTTCTCTATTGACGTTTCCCTGAGGCTTAGCTGCATGTGATGTGACCTGGGCCCAGCAAGGGTGTGAGACAGGCTGGGAATGGGAGCTGAATGCAGGTTTCTGGTGTTCTCTAGTTAGTAAGGACTGATGCTTCAAGGGCAAATAACTGGTGAGCTGCAGGTGGTGTACTGACGTGAGGAAGGATTGCTCCTGAGCCGTAGAAACCAGCACAATTCCCCATAGTCCACCTTGCTGGGTCCTTGGGGCTCATGTTAATGCTGTGTCCACCCCAACCAGTGGTTCAGTCCCTGGTTTCCTTTAGCTCAGCCTGCCCTTCTTGGCCGCGGCAGCCCATATTCCACCGGAGATTGCTGTGGCAGCCCGTATTCCACCAGAAGACTGCTGCCCCATCCCCTAGTTTCAGGATGATTCATGCGCACTTGTACTCATGACTGGGTGTTTCCAGTCCCTCCCCGGGCGACAGCTGTACCAGACCTCAGGATTGTGCTGTCTCCGCTGCCCTTTTCCGATGCCAGGAAGTGGGACTCGCAGGGTGGAGCAGAAACTGTGAGGGGGAACCATGACTAACGCCAGCCTGGCTGCCAGCCCTCTGTGTCCCCGTGCCTGGTGGTGGGGGAGGAGAGGAACTAGCCTGAGCCCAGCGGATCTGAGCAGAAGGAGAGGATATTTTTGGGGAAGATTTTGTTTCTTTCTGAGCAGGATGTTCTGCCCGTTCAGCACAGCATCATTAAATTTCTTACATGTGTTTGGAGGAGGAAAAGTTCCCTCCCCAAGCACAGCCTGCCTTCTGGCTGCTCTGCGCTGAGCGCACACGGGTTACGAGGCTGTTGCATGAAGCAATGCCTGGTGACACTGCCTCTGCGAGAGGGCAGCCAACGCTGCCGTCATCTCCACACCCTTCCCCACGGGAGGCCTTCCCAAATTTCTTGCATCTTCACCAGCTTCTGCAAGCAACGTGAAGCAGGCGAGTGAGCACTTTAGGGACTGGCTCAGCGCAGATGCTGGGACTCTGCTGCCCTCCTCCGGGACAGCCCGGGTTCTCTGTAGGAAGAAGCGAAGTTCCAAGCCTGGCACTCTGAGGAGCATAGCACTAGAGATATTGGATGTTCCTGTGCAAATGGATTTCAGGGTAACCCTGCATGGTTTTTGAAGCCCTGTGCCCTGGATGGAAGTGGTGCAGTGGCGCAGCTTTGTTGCTCGTGTTCCTTTTGTACCTGAGTGACTTGGCCCCGTCTCTGTTCTTTCTGCACTGTGCCAAGCGTTGAGACACCTCCTGGGGTGGCCAAGAATAGCAGGGAGATACAGGACCTCTCAAATTACGCGTAGAGTATCCACATCTTAACCTGGAGTTCAATTAGTAGGTTGAAGGTGGTACAGAGGTCTTTATTTTTAAGCAGGCAGGTCTTGTTTCTTCAGTAAAAAAAAAAAAGTGTGCTTTCCTGGAGGGTAATATGGCTCTCTTCTTGTTTCTTTCCTTTTGCAGTTCACTTGCCAATATGCACTCTGCTGTAGTGACTCTGGATTTGTTAAATGTCTATGGTCCAATGGAAGACAAAGGTTTCCAAGCCAGTTGCTCTGTGGAGACTCGCTCAAGCCACTCTGGCTATCACAAGGGCGTGCCTCTGACCTCGCCTCTGACAGGTCTTAGAGAAGCTCTCCTGTGTGCTATTTAATGGGCACGACAGGGGTTCACAGACTTTGTTCACCTTAGCAAAACCAGCCGGGGTTCCCTGGAACAGGCTGAGGCATAGCTCAAAGGTTGATTGAAGTCGCTTTTCTCATGCCCTGGATGAGGGACCAGTTGAAGTAATTATGTTGTGTTCTCCTGGGGCATTTGACCTTGATTTTTGTTTTCCCCTCCCATGCTGTGTGGACCATAGGGCTTGGGAAGGACAGAGGGCAGGGTTCATAGCAGCCAGGCAGTCCCCGGATCCCTTTCAAGTGCACACACTTGGGCTGCTGTTCTCTCTTAACAGGAGTGCACTGGCACCTCGGTTCAGGGAGCTTGCGGCTCAGGTGTGAGCCAGGGCAGTCTTTGTCCTGCTTTCATTGTCACGGGATGTGGTCTGAGCTCCTGGAACACTGGGGAAACTGGTGCAGGGCCTGTGAATACACCATTAGGCTGTGGGGACATAAAGATGTGTATCTGAGCCCACCATATGGTTGTACTTGGCGGGTGGAGAGGTGGCCTCCTTCCTCTGGTCAAGTAGCAGCCCAGGCTCAGTTGGAGCTGTGCTTCACCAGGGCTCTGCTTCCCAGGAAACCCTCTTCCTAGGAGATTTCTACCTCTTAGTCCATCAGGGCTGTTTACCAGAGCCAGGGTGCTGGAGCACAAGTTGCATAGTGCCACTTGATTTATATAGACCTGGTTTCCTTTGCTCAGAAAGCTAAATTCCAGCCCCCTCCATGTACATGCCTGTGCTGTTTGCATTTTAAGTTGCTTGAGCCTCAGTAAAGAACTTGAATGTTTCCTCTCTGTCTTGCTAGTTCCTGCTGATTTTCCATAAAGCTGCAGCTGGGGAACTTGAGGAGGACAGCGGCCTGTTGACTCTTGCGAAGCTCTCGGAGATCGATGTCTCCATTGAGGGAGTCAAAGGAGCCAAGAACTTCTTTGAAGCTAAGGTATGGTGTGGCACAGAGGAACGCGGAAAAGCTCTGCACACAGGCCTTAATCACCACTGAGACCCTGACCCTGCTTGCTTTACAATAGAAGATGCTGCCAGATTTCTCCCGAGCTAAAAGGATGCGTATTTCACGCCTCTCCACCCCCGCCAAACTCAGCCATAGCTTTTCCCTTCAAACTTTATGTTGGACTCTAGCTACAGCCTTCCTGTGCAGATCAGTCAAGACTAGAACGGCTTAATTCACTATCTCTGCTGTGCGTCTTACCCTGGTAGAGCTGACTGGCTGACCTGTGTCCCCATGGCTGGGAGCTCTATGGGACTAGCTGGCTGACTGCTTTTAAAGACAAAAGCATCCTGGAAACTAATGGGACTGAGTTTCCCATTTTGCAAAACCTCCCTCAACCTGAACACTCGGAGTTCAGTGGTGAATGGAGTGTTTTGGAGTATAGGATTTCAGACATCTCTTTCTCAAGCAGCTTTCTGTAACCTTTGGAATCAAAATTGTTCTGCAGGGTCCTGGGGTTGGCAGAAAGAGCTTTGCGCCATTTGAAGCTGACAAAGCACCCTTTTTGAAAGCTCTCTTGGAGAGAAAATAATCCTGCTTGTTTGTATAAGAAGTTTTTTCCCAAGAGCATAATACAGCTATTGCACAGCAGATGTACTAAGATGAAAGCTGGAAAAATAGCCAGCAAATAAACAATGTCTCTTTGATCTGCAGATTATCCATGGTGTAGTATGATGTTCTCAGATTTGGCTGTGATTCAGAACTGTTTTCTGCAGTAGCTTCTCCCACTGTATACTCACAACATGCTATGCTGCCTGCTTACAGAAAGAATGTATGTGACCTGGTACTGACAGCATTGTTTTGGTCACTTGTTAGTGATTTATTAGCAAATGACCTTTATTTTATTGATGTTAAAGTCGAGCAAGCTAACAGGTATGGGGTGTAAATACCCAAGCAGTGCAGTGTAATTAATACTTGACCCATCCTGACAGAGCTTCCCAGTAAGTGCTGGGAGGTGCAGCAAACAGTTCTGCATTGCTCATCTGGGAGTAGTTCAGCCTCTGGCTCTCCCTCTGATGCAAGGCTTGACGCTCTTTTATTTTCTCTTGTAAAGGTCCAAGCCCTCTCTTCAGCCAGTAAGTTTGAAGCAGAGATAAAAGCTGAGCAGGATGAGCGAAAGCGGGAAGAGGAGGAAAGGAAACACCGCCGAGCAGCTTTCAGGGAGTTAAAGTCTGCATTTACCCAGTAACCGACCAGCCAATATGCACTCTGAGATTGCACATGACTTGGTACGTTTCCCAGATCAGGGCTCTACCTGGAGAGAACTGCCTGGATCCTGCCTAAAACTCATTACAGCTTTGCTAGCCTTCCTCTCCCGAAGATCCTCCCGAGTTTCTAAGGGCACAACTCTTGCACTTACTATGCATTCATAACAATGTGAATCGTAAGAGCTGTGTACATGCTGTTTGCTCTGAACTGTCAGGAGCACATCACCCTGAAGCAGAAACAGCAGGTAGCAAATCATGGGTGAGCACTGACAAGTGTCATGTTTGCCTACTTCATTCTTTCCTTCTTTTCTACGCGACCTTTTTTTCGCAACCCTGTATTCATTCCTTGCTTACAGGCAAGTAGTGAGGTCTTGTGTAAATTGGGGTATACAAAGTACAGCTTGACTTCCTGTACGTTTGTACTGCTGTTGGGTATTGTCACGCATCCTTAACTATCCCTTTTCTTCTTCATCAAAGCCCCGTGCCGCAGGCACTGTGAAAACACTGTGAAGAGATAGTTACTAGGGACACGGATCAAATTAATTATAATTTCCTATAGCATTTTCTGCCACCCAGCATGTTGGGGAGTCTTCCAGTTTTTCTTCTCGAAGTGCCATAGTAACAAATCTTTCGATAAGAAGTGAGATTTCCCAAGACTTCGAAGGGAGGAAGCTGGCGCTCTCTTAAACGAGGAATAGAAAACTGAGTTGCCTGACCATGTATCTTCTTTCACATTCCATCACTTTTAGTGTACTGTGCGGCTTCACTGTATTTTCCAGCCTTAGGCAGCTGTATCTGTTTTTAAGGGATATCGCCAGCTGGACGATGCAATCAGATGGCACACTAGGGTTTTCTATTTGGAAATTTGCTCATGTCCTGAATCATGAAGGTGACATTGTTTGATTTTTATTAGAGCCACCACAGATAACACCAGCCAGCATACTGGGCAATCCCTGCTCAAGAAGGGAAGAGCAGTGAGGTGAGCATGTTTTAGCTGAACTGAATTTGGAGGGCTTGCACTATATTCTTAGCCATTTTCTTTCACAAACACAGGAAACTTGCCCACAAATGTTAAAATGCCCACTGCTTGTCTGGAGATATACATGCTGTAGGTCATGGCAGGGGAGCTGTGTTCCCTCAGAGACCTCTCTCAAAACATGGATTTCCTCAAATTCTGCCTCTGCTATTGCCCCAGTTGGTGTATTTTATTGTATTTTTTTCTTTCCAGAACGAAACTCACCAGTCGTCTTTTCACTTGTCTGTTTTGCTTCTTAAACTGTGAGCACTAAACTGTGAGCGTGGAATAATAAATAGAAAAACCTCTACTCTTTAATGTCAGGTGAAAGAATTGCTAAACAATTAAACTGTGTATATATATCTTCACAGATTATATTTTATAAATCACGCTTTTTTAGCTAAATATTTATAATTAAATGTTTTTATACTTTACAACAAAGCAGATAATTTCATCTTCAATTATTTCTCCTGTTGCTGAAATGTACAAATAAAGCATTGTTATCTCTGGTCTCTGTTATCTCTGTCGTTTATTTTAGGTCCCTGAATATACTGTGTTATTCACAACTTACAGTAGCAGTCTGCACTTCTGAATGTGTGTGTGTTTGATCCCCAAAGCTTGGGAGTCCTGATGCAGATGAGTGGGGGAAGTGTTCAGCCCCTTCTTGATAGCACTTCCCCTTCTGTACAGCAGTTCTGGTGCAAAAAGCCCTAATGTTTGCAATTGCTCAGAAAGGGACGTGGCTGTGTAAATATTTGAAATGCTGTCCACTGCTAAATGTTGACAACTGAACCTTGTCAGCCTTCCCTTGTCTTAAAATAGCCACTGCTTCTCAGCCCTGGTAGTGCCCCAGCTGGGAGCTGGGCAGGTTGCTTCAGCTAGATTTCCCTTTGCGTTTCCTCTTTCTGCCTTTATAGAAGGGAGACAAAAAAATATATATATATGTGGACATGTGAAAATGTGTCCAAGTATCTTTTTTGCTACTGTTGCTGATCTGCTAAGCTTGGCTTTCACTGCCAGTTTGAGGGGGGGGGGGGGGGGGGGGGGGGGGGGAGCTCAGGAGGAAGCCGAACTGCATCATTGCAGGTATGATACAGTGGTGAAACAGAAATAGTAAATATTTTATGTGGGGCAGCTCTGCTCTGTGTGTTGTTGGCAGTTGATGCATTCACCATGTGTCTGTGAGCCCTTGGGTCTCAGAGGTCAGGTAAAATCAGGGTGAAGGTTCCTTCGTCTCTATTTCCACAGGAAAATTGCAACACCGGAGCTCGATTTTCTTTTTTTGTTTTTTTCTCCACAGTGTAGCAAGCACTGCTGACTCGTGCTGCTTTGCACGTGCAGCTGGGTGAGGAGCCTGGGGCAGCAGGAGGAAAGGGTGGAAAAAGGGCTTCCAGTGGTTTTAATTCAATAGATTTGAGTCAACTCCAGCTGACAAGTTTCAATAAGGAAATGAGCAGTGTGTCAGTGGTAGTTTTGTTCAATTTAAATAGGTGCTGGTAGTTGGGGCCTTTGTTCAGTGCAGAGAACAGTAAGTGCTTTTGGATTTCGAAGTTGTAGCAATGTGAGTTTTGAAATTAGCTTTGCAAAAATTGACATTGGGAAATTAATTGCTTTCTAAATTGTTCTGTTTTTCTGGCAAGTATTGGATTGAATCACAATGTCGTCAGGTTCTGCAGAGATACTAAAAAAAAATTGTCTACCTAAATCTCCCATCTAATACTAGCTGATAATAATTACTTCATCTTATTTACCTATAATTAATATATTACAGTCCTTGATGTTCCATCTTCCTTTTATGCCTGATGTCACTACAGGTGGCTCTTAAAGGTCCTGGTAATCCCAACTCTCTTTACTGATACCTGCTGGTACCTCAATACGGGTCTGGCACTCATGACACGCCCCATGTGACTCTAAGTCTGTTTGCGATGGCAAGTGGAGAAGTTTGGTGAAAAGCCTCTTGTGGTTATGGGTCTTTCCCAGAAGGGATGAAGACTTGCCTCAAGTTGCTTATCTCCTGGCACAGGAACTCCAGGTAGTCCTTGAGCCCTGGAAGATTTTTGTTTGAAGTTTCCCAGAGTAGGAGATGCACAGTAGAGGAGTCACTAACACTTCAGATGGCACTGAGAATGGGTTCAGCCTGTCTGGATACTCTGATTGCAGTGTGTTTCTCACCAATGCTTCTGTCACAGCTGTCCTTGGCTGTGGGGGACAGCGTGTGATAGCAGGAAGTCTTACCGAAAAAGCTCAATGTAAACATTGTCAGGGGGGAAAGGAAAACAGTACAATCGGGTTCTTCCTGGCTTAGGGTTCAGGCTTTCGCTGTGAGGATTAAGGTGACTAAATTGAATTTTAACCTTATGGGAGTGTCCGAATAAATCCCTTGGCAAGATGGATTGGAGTAACCCGAGTCCTTTACTGTCACCTTTCAAACTCTGCTTGCCACATGTGGGAAGGATGTCTTAAAATAATTGGATGTTGCAGAAGTAGCAGCGTATTTGTGGTAGTCCATCTTTCAGCATAAGCCGTCTGAGGTGACAGATGCTTTGAAGTGACTGACTTCAAAAACTCTGTCAGATGTTCACCTGCCTGAATCGTCTGTTGTTTTTATTATTTTCAGGGATGCGACAAATGAGGACATGGAAAACAGAGGCTGCTGAGATACTGACTCTTCTCAGACAAAATCCCCAGTATTGTGACAAACAGGGAAGCTGCTTTTCCAAATAACAAAAAGTGGAGATGGCGAGGGGAGATGTGACAGACTGCCACGTCTTCTGGGCTTCTTTTGACAATGATTTGCTGTTTCAAAGCTGTGCTCTGTGTTTGTAGCTCCTCTGCTGTTCCAAGGGAGGCAGGCTCTTGCTTCCAAGCTAGGACGGGTCAAAGCAAAGGGTCAGTAACGAAGGTTTTCAGTTCGTTAGGGATGCCACTTCCCTGCACTTCAGTTTTTAATAGTGAGGATGAATTGGCATGCGGGACAGAGCTCTGAAGTCCACCGTGCCCTCGGTACCCAGACTACCTGCTGGGGTGATTTCACACCTAGGCAACATCAGTTGAAGTCCTGTAATTGAACCCTGCAGAAATTTAACCACACAGGTACAGTCTTGCATTTTCATGACAGTCTCCCCATTCTGCTTGAATGAGTGTCGTGGAGGATTTAAGATGCATCTGCTATTACAAAAAAAAAATGTCATCTGAGTTTCCTTGAGGTATTTTACATAAAAGCCAAGTTCTGCAGATGAGGCACATTTCAGACACTCTTTTCTTGATTTTTTTTTGTCTCAATAATATAATGTTTGTGCTAACTGGGATAAAAAAGTTTCCACAAGTGCTAAACTTCTTCCATCTCAGCTAAAGCTTGTCTTAGACCATGTGAAAATATTTTTGAGCGCTCTAACTCAAGTTCAATAAGTAGAATAACAAGGCACAGCCACTTCTGCAGTGAGGTTGGAAGTTCTGACTAACAGCTTGAAATGCAGTGCTGCCTCTCTCCCTCTACCGTTATTAGTATTGGCTCGAGCTGCATAACAACCAGGAGGATCAGACGTAGCTTATCAGAAGCCAGCCCTTTGCTAGGGTGCTTTGCTTTTACGTACCAGCCTCCTAAAGGAGAAATTTCATTCTTAGAGTTTCCAGTAAAGTAGTCTAGTCCTATGTTGCTCTCAGCTAAAAATACGTCCCAAGAATTACAGGCTTTCAACCCATTAGCTCAGAAGAATGACTTGTGTTCCCTGTTGCATCATTTTTGGCTGGCATTCAGTGCACAATGACAAGTATTTATTCACCTAGAAGAGGAGGGAAGAAAGCTACGTGGATTGTGGCTGGAATCATGACTGGAGTGAAATTGTTTCAGCTGAAAACGGTTATACCTTCAACAGTGCGTAAAAGCCAAGAACAGTTTTTTAGGCTGAAGGAACCACATGGGGCTATCCTGCATCATGTACTAATATGGGTTTTAGGACTAAAAATAGAACGGTATTTTTAGCTGAAAAAAAAAAAAAACCAAAACGCCTTGAGCTCCTGATTTTTCCACCGGGAAATCTGGAATCAAAATATGTGCCACCCAATGCCCTTTCTCTGTCAGCAGCAGCCGTCTCCCACAGCAGCGCATCCACAGGCCTCCGGTGTCCGCCTCTGATCCCCTCAGTGCCTGGACACAGCGTCAGCTTAAAACACGGTCGCTGAGTTCTCAGAGTTAGTGCCTTGTGGCCTTTTACTGCTCCTAATAAAGCTGTATTACCTACACGTAACCTAGCAGGCGAGGGTAAGGCTGTGGGTTGTGACCTGTGCTCCTGAAGGCAGGATGCAGCAGCCCAGCGGTAATTTACCTCAGCGGCCAGGCCCCAACCGCCGCTTTGCGCCGGGCCCTGCCCAGGCGGGAGACGGCGGCAAGAGTGTGAGGCAGCAATTTAACTGCCGGGGGGTGTGTGAGGGGGAACGGGGGAGGGAGGGGAGAGGGGGGCGCCGCTCCGGTGGAAGCGGGAAGCCCGGCGGGCCTGGCGGGGGGGAGGGGGGTCAGCACCCCCACCTTCCCACAAGGCTGTGCGGCGGGGGGGGACCTGCAGTCCCCACTGCTTCCAGCAGGGGGCGCCCGCGCTCCCGCGGGGGTGGGTGTGTGAGGGGGACATGCGCGCGCAGCTGCTAGGGGACCGTGTCGTCACGCGGGCGGTGCCTTCGCGAGGAGGAGGGGGGGGGGAGGAGG